>NC_057810.1:602368534-602374952 GCF_018294505.1 Triticum aestivum | reverse complement strand
ATCTAGTTTTGAAGATCTCGACGTGAGGAATCCAATAACGAAAGCGGTTCGAGATTTGGACGCACGGTTTAAGAGATAAAACATTTTGAATAAACAGATCTACGAAAAAAGGAAAAACTCCAGCGCGCCACTTGTTGCAACCTGGGAAAGTTAGAGTGATCTTTGCAAGGAGTACTCCTCAATTAATGATTTCGCAATGCCGATGCCATTTTAGGCGGCTCGTTTTCTGAACGCGGCTGGCTCGAAAAGCCTCTTAGTTCACCGGAACGGCGTGTGAAGCCCATCGGTAGAGATGGCAAGAAAGGACCGACAGAGTGACCAGGCCTCCCAGGCCGCCGACTGGCGGATCGACTCACGCTCGACGCACCCCCTCAGGAGAAAAAACAGAACTCATGCGCGAGGCCACTGCAGACACCAAGGAAAGCTGAACAGAAACAGTCTCCGCCGGCGAGCATGAAGCCCCGGCCGCCCCTGCTCACGGGAGATTCCAGTTCTCTACAAATACGCGTGTCAGTGTGTGTGCTGAGTTTGCTGGGCCTTACGAGCCACGAGCGTCGAGCGGATCGGCCGGCGAGACTCTGACGAGCTTGGCGCATGGGAGGAGATCGGAAGGTGCAATCGCAGTTTTACAGATTAAGATCATGATGTTTACAGGAGAAGGAAGGATTGTACGTTGTGAAGAGTACCGCACCTGAGAGCTGAGGTTGGCTGTTTTTGGAAAACGACTGAACTTTTTTATGAGCGAAACAACTGAACTAAGGCGGCTGAGGCTGAATGTTCTTCTCTGTAAACTAGTACGTACCAAATTTAGGCCGAGGCCCTGTAAAGATCATGTTGATTGGCTGCTTTGAAGAGTATATAACTATTCCAATTTTGTCATGAGCTAACCCTTTTATTTCAATCATTGATTAAGTGGTTACAAATGAGAGAATCAGGGGAAAAAAAAAGACCAGGCACATTAATTGCCTGATGTATGGGTGCAAGAAATGAGCAAATGATTGTGATGTAATCTAGTGCCCTGATTGCCATTTCTAACCAATGTTGTTAGACCGAGCCCCCATCGCTCTGAATAATAATAGTACTGTACAAGGCTAACTCCACAGTGTGAAAGATAAGACGAATCATACGCATCACTCTCGCTGTTCTTCAGCAATACGATCGCGACATACGCATCAGGAGAACAGATTAATTTACTGTCTGCGCAGTTTCGAGAATCCCGAGCCCATCGTTATAACAGATTTCGCTCTTGGGGTGATCCCACTGATTGGCGCTCCGTCTAAGCTGGCAGTGAACGTTTGTAGGAGCAGGAATCTTCCATGGAAAGCATTTGCAGCAGAGCGATGTTTTCATCATCAATCCTTCGTCCGCTCGTGTCGATTTTCATGTGATAAACGGCCTATTTCAGCATGGACGAACAGGCATGTGGTGTCTGTCTTGATTGGTTTTTCTCTATGATGAAACCCATGAAGTGCTATATCATCAAATGATTTCTTCTCCACTTCTGCTTTATAAATTCTTCACGTATATGCTAATTGTTTTTTCTGAGAAACACGTACTGCAGGATTCGAACCTAGGTCCTAGGAGCATTAGATTAGCCTCAATAACCAACTGGACAACCGGACGTCAGGTGTCATGTCTATTTTTTAATACATCAAATAGAACACTGGAAAAGCGCAACATTTTCTGTTTGGTATTTTTCTTTTCTTTTTTGTTTGTTAAATGCGTAAAGTTTTTATAATAGTGATTTTTTTCGAAAATGACGACAAAACTTTAAATTCTTCAATTTTTCTTCCAAATCAGTGAACTTCTTTTTTTCCAAAATTGATCAGTTTTATTCACAAATTAGTGAACTATTTCGCAAATTGGCAATTTGTTTTTGAAAATTGTTGAACCTTTTAAATAAATTGACGAACTTTGTTTCTAAATCAATGATTTTTTTCAAATTTGTGATTTTTTCCCAAATCAATGAACTTTTCTTCAAAATCGATAAATTATTTTGAATTTTTGATGAACTTTTCTCAAAATCAGTAAAAGAAACAGAAAAAAGAAAAGAAAAACAAAATAACATAAAAACCCATGTAAACACCAAAGAAAAAACCAGCCCGGTTGAAAAGGAAAACCAAAGTATTTCTTTTTAGCTTTATATTTGACGCACTACAAAAGATGGAAAAGGAAAAAATTAGACCATGATCAACAGAGGTGTTCGAGTAGGCGAGATGGCTCCGTCTAAGAGCATGTCATTTCCCGGCATGCTTGAAATGGCCCCAAAAAAATTTCATGCCTTGTATGACTAATTCAAGGCACCATGCCAAGTTGTTTTGGTTTTCGACAAGTTTTGCATTTTTTAGAGTTTTCTCAGTCAAAAACGCCCGATAAATGGGCGGACATGTCACAACTTGCATACGGTGTAAGAAATTTTTCAAACCTGGCATGGATGACTACCATGGTCATGCCCAACTGGTTGAAAAGGTTGGGGTCATTTTAAGAATGTGCAGAATTTGTCGAAAACCAAATCAACTTGGCATGATGCCTTGAATTGCCCATAAAAGGCCATGAAAATAATTAGGTCCATTTCTTCTTCTTTTTTGCTGGGAAAATTGCGGTCATTTCAAAGATATTGAAAAATAAAGTGCTCTCACATGAACATTTTGACCTTACCGAATAATCTTCACTGAACATGGTGTTTTTTGGACATCCTTGAAATAACCCCAACTAATAAATACAAAGGAATAAAATTGAAAACAATAAGTGATTTTTTAAAAGCATTTAATAAAAAATTATAGAAAAAAGAATTTAAAATCGTTAGTTTAAAAAGTTAGTTAAAACATATATTTTGGTACTGTAAAAAGAGAAAAAGTGAATTAACAAAATAAGAAATGAAATGAAGAAAATAGAAAATAAAATAAAACGCTTAGGCCTTGGCCTAACTAGGCGACGGCATTGCTCCTGTCAGAAACGTGTGGGTCCGGCCGAAGAGCTCACGGTTTTGAAAAAAGTTCATCAATTTTTTACACAATATTCATGGATTTGAAATTTTTCAAAAAAAAGTTCACTAAGGAAATTTGCAAGAAGGTTTTCTCGGTTTTGGGAACCTCGGCTTCCCAGCCATTTTTCCAATGTTGGGACGTTCTCGGAGGTCATGAACCGTGTATTTTCCTTTTCTTTTTTATCTTCACTCTTGTTCATTTTTTGGTCTTCTTTGACTTTTCATTTATTCTGTTTATTGTTTCTATTCCTCACAAATTTAATTTTTTTCAGAATTCAAATTTTGTTTATATTTTTCTGGAATTCCAAATTTGTTACTGATTTTCAAAAAAGTTCATGTTTAAAATTTTGTTCTTTTATAAAAAACTGTTCGTGTTTTGACATTCTGAGCAAGTTTGAAAGGAATGCACATTTTTTTTGAAATTTATATACAATTTTTAAAAAACAAATATTAATATTTTATGAACGAAAGAGGAAAAGTAGAAACCCTAACGAAAACCGTGGAAAAAAGAAAAGAAACATAAACCAAAGAGTGAAGGTGCTGTGTTTTTTCTTGGCGTTATGTCTCTCTAACAAGAAGTGGAGAACAACATTAGTAATCCAATCAGATGTTCTAGCCCAGATGGTTTGTGCGGTCACGCCCAATCGTGAGGTCCGTAGTTCTAATCCAGCCGAGCACTACCATTTTTTGATGATTAAAACTAAAAAACCTAAATGCGCTGAGGCCATGTGGGAGGGCTGTTCGCCGGGTATTATACGAACCTACAGTGTATACATAGAAAAGTGAGTACAATTTGTGAAAAGTCCATACTACCCTTTACGTTTTGTGAGGGGGTGTACCGAACAGGCATGTGGAGTAAAAAAATTGCATAGTTTTTTTTCTATCCGCACCTAGCGGCATGAACTTTAGACACTTCACAATATACATCAATTAAAACATTGAAATTCAAACATGCATAACATAACCGTCATAAGATATAGTTTCATGATCACAGAGTTGTTGTAGTAGTCAGTAACTCTCTCCCAAAACATAGTCTTGATTTGATTCGTTCCAATCGTTGCATCCATGGAGTTGTTCATCCAAGCATCGCAAAAGAGCAACATCTTCTTTTGCATTGTAATTGGCGGTGCGTGACCTTCACGGCCGCGTGCTTGCTTCGGTCATCTCCACAACCTCCTCTTCATCATCGGCCACCTCCTCATAGGCCTCATCCTCTTCCTCGGCCACCTACTCTTGTTCCATGTCTTGGGCCACCTCCGGATGATGCCAAAAGGAGTCGTAGTTGAGCTCATCAAGTCTCATCATGGCCGACGACTCCAAATAAGCTAAGAATTCGACCGTGTTCATCTCCGCACGACAATGAAACAAAGAAACTACATCACCACTGGTTACCAACAATCACTGATCGGCCGAAAATGTTGAAGATATTTTTTTACCTTGTAGGCATTTCATCGAGCACTTGGCGGCCATCAGCTTTCTTGCCGGCTACCTGCGACGTGCCCATGGGTGTCACCGGAGACGTCGTATGTGCTGCCGGCCATGGACAGGGCGGCAGAGTTGACTTTTTTCTTCTTCTTCCTTGCCGCCTCCTCGGCTAGGGCCGATGCCGCCGTCGTCGGCTTTCAATCTCTTTTGGCACCACCAGGAGCGGCGGGAGGGTGGCGGGACGTCGCTGAAGAGGCGTTCGCCACCCCCCCACCCCCCCGGCCTTTGCCGCGGTTGGAGCCAGAGAACACATTAGACTTTTTTTTATCTCCAAGCTCTTCTTCGGCACAGGCGGCGGTACAGGGGTGGTTGTTGACGGCGACAAGCCGTCGAAGGTGGCTGACGGGGTGGCGGAATGGTCCTCACTCTCCATTCCAGCCGTTGGGCCGGTCATCGGCGGCGGTGGTGGCGGCGGCGGCGGGACAGAGGAGGCGGGAGTTTGCTCAGCCGCACGCCGCGCGGGTATATTTTAGGGAGGTTTTTTTTAGAACGAAGGCTCGCGAAGAGCCCGACTTTCAATTAACAAAGCCATCAACCGGCCAGGACTTACAAACATACACCAAACCACATCGGCCCAACGATACAAGGGAGCACTCTAGGAAGCTTACAACTCAACGCAGCGCACAAGCATGAAAGGAAAATACAACCGAGCCCATTGCTTGTACTAGCCGAAGACAGCAGCAAAACTGGTAACAAAGGTAGCGACCGTCAGAGGACGATGAAGACCTGCTAGAACAGAGTGTGGGCATGATCTGGGCTGACTCCCAGGATGAAGAAAACCAGGCGTCTTCCTCCTCTCGCATCGCAGAGGGACCCTTCCCTCTCGCCTTGGATCGAAAGGCATCGAACCTGAGAAGCGCTCACCCTAGAGCAGAAGTGATGGCAACCTCGGGGCCAGGAGCAACCGCAGAGCACACCACCATGGACGATGAGCACACAACACCACTAAACCGCCGCTACCAAGGACACCAAAAGACTACCGGAAAGCCACCGGGAGCAGCTGCTGAAGAAAGGCAGCAAGGACATCAAGGAAGACTACAGAATGTCGAGGAGCAAGATCCGTCGACCGTTGAAGAAGAGCACCGGGAGCCCACAGCCGTGGCCGTGTTGCTAATGTTGGGAAGGGGAACCCCATCCCCTACCGCCGTATCGAATGCGCCGTACCGCCAGCCTTGAGCCAAACACGCCACAACCAGTGGGCACCACCCTTGAGGGAACGGGGACAATGCCAGCCATGCAAATCCCGACGAAATCGCCGCCGCCGGACAACCAGAGCCGCCCGAAGCTCGGACCTTTGACACACCTCACCCGAACACGAGCCCTCCCCAGGCGGCACCTCCAAGGAGGAGCACGACACGAAACGCGTCGTTGCCGCCCAATCCTAGCCGGATTTTGGGCTTTCACCAGGGAGGGGGAACGAGGGTGGAGAGGGGAGGACCTCGGCGGCACCTCCAGGGAGGAAGAACGACGCCAAAGGCGTCGCTGCCGCCGGGCCGGACAAGCCAACCAAACGGTTTCCCGTGATCCCACGCCTCACCACCGAGCACACATCATCGCCAGATCCGGCGCATGAGACGCAAGCAACAGGGGATGACGGTGCAGAGGGAGTCAAAGAGGAGAGAGCCAAACCTCAGATCCGGCGAGGAGGGGAAGACCTCCGCGTCGCAGCCAGCCCCTGCCGGCGGTTCACCACCCGCGTGGTCGAGCCAACCGGCCAGAAGCACCCGCAGCCGGCGCCAGCCGAGAGGACGCCGCTGCCTCGCCAAACAGGGCCGCCGCCCCAGATCTGAAGACCTCCGCCATGGACGAAGCGCCAGAGGCCTCGCCGCCACCTTCCCCGGCGTCCGCGGGCGAATACCGGGCGAGACCCTCAGGTGGCGGCGAGGGAGAACGGGGAAAAGGGGTGGCGGCGCGGGGGGAACCCTAGTCGCCACCCGAGTCGCCCAG